>NC_081378.1:21748005-21778171 GCF_030684315.1 Stegostoma tigrinum | reverse complement strand
CAGCCCCAGTCTGTCTCTCGCTCTCTCCCGTCACAGCCCCAGTCTGTCTCTCGCTCTCTCCCGTCACAGCCCCAGTCTGTCTCTCGCTCTCTCCCGTCACAGCCCCAGTCTGTCTCTCGCTCTCTCCCGTCACAGCCCCAGTCTGTCTCTCGCTCTCTCCCGTCACAGCCCCAGTCTGTCTCTCGCTCTCTCCCGTCACAGCCCCAGTCTGTCTCTCGCTCTCTCCCGTCACAGCCCCAGTCTGTCTCTCGCTCTCTCCCGTCACAGCCCCAGTCTGTCTCTCGCTCTCTCCCGTCACAGCCCCAGTCTGTCTCTCGCTCTCTCCCGTCACAGCCCCAGTCTGTCTCTCGCTCTCTCCCGTCACAGCCCCAGTCTGTCTCTCGCTCTCTCCCGTCACAGCCCCAGTCTGTCTCTCGCTCTCTCCCGTCACAGCCCCAGTCTGTCTCTCGCTCTCTCCCGTCACAGCCCCAGTCTGTCTCTCGCTCTCTCCCGTCACAGCCCCAGTCTGTCTCTCGCTCTCTCCCGTCACAGCCCCAGTCTGTCTCTCGCTCTCTCCCGTCACAGCCCCAGTCTGTCTCTCGCTCTCTCCCGTCACAGCCCCAGTCTGTCTCTCGCTCTCTCCCGTCACAGCCCCAGTCTGTCTCTCGCTCTCTCCCGTCACAGCCCCAGTCTGTCTCTCGCTCTCTCCCGTCACAGCCCCAGTCTGTCTCTCGCTCTCTCCCGTCACAGCCCCAGTCTGTCTCTCGCTCTCTCCCGTCACAGCCCCAGTCTGTCTCTCGCTCTCTCCCGTCACAGCCCCAGTCTGTCTCTCGCTCTCTCCCGTCACAGCCCCAGTCTGTCTCTCGCTCTCTCCCGTCACAGCCCCAGTCTGTCTCTCGCTCTCTCCCGTCACAGCCCCAGTCTGTCTCTCGCTCTCTCCCGTCACAGCCCCAGTCTGTCTCTCGCTCTCTCCCGTCACAGCCCCAGTCTGTCTCTCGCTCTCTCCCGTCACAGCCCCAGTCTGTCTCTCGCTCTCTCCCGTCACAGCCCCAGTCTGTCTCTCGCTCTCTCCCGTCACAGCCCCAGTCTGTCTCTCGCTCTCTCCCGTCACAGCCCCAGTCTGTCTCTCGCTCTCTCCCGTCACAGCCCCAGTCTGTCTCTCGCTCTCTCCGTCACAGCCCCAGTCTGTCTCTCGCTCTCTCCCGTCACAGCCCCAGTCTGTCTCTCGCTCTCTCCCGTCACAGCCCCAGTCTGTCTCTCGCTCTCTCCCGTCACAGCCCCAGTCTGTCTCTCGCTCTCTCCCGTCACAGCCCCAGTCTGTCTCTCGCTCTCTCCCGTCACAGCCCCAGTCTGTCTCTCGCTCTCTCCCGTCACAGCCCCAGTCTGTCTCTCGCTCTCTCCCGTCACAGCCCCAGTCTGTCTCTCGCTCTCTCCCGTCACAGCCCCAGTCTGTCTCTCGCTCTCTCCCGTCACAGCCCCAGTCTGTCTCTCGCTCTCTCCCGTCACAGCCCCAGTCTGTCTCTCGCTCTCTCCCGTCACAGCCCCAGTCTGTCTCTCGCTCTCTCCCGTCACAGCCCAGTCTGTCTCTCGCTCTCTCCCGTCACAGCCCCAGTCTGTCTCTCGCTCTCTCCCGTCACAGCCCAGTCTGTCTCTCGCTCTCTCCCGTCACAGCCCCAGTCTGTCTCTCGCTCTCTCCCGTCACAGCCCCAGTCTGTCTCTCGCTCTCTCCCGTCACAGCCCCAGTCTGTCTCTCGCTCTCTCCCGTCACAGCCCCAGTCTGTCTCTCGCTCTCTCCCGTCACAGCCCCAGTCTGTCTCTCGCTCTCTCCGTCACAGCCCCAGTCTGTCTCTCGCTCTCTCCCGTCACAGCCCCAGTCTGTCTCTCGCTCTCTCCCGTCACAGCCCCAGTCTGTCTCTCGCTCTCTCCCGTCACAGCCCCAGTCTGTCTCTCGCTCTCTCCCGTCACAGCCCCAGTCTGTCTCTCGCTCTCTCCCGTCACAGCCCCAGTCTGTCTCTCGCTCTCTCCCGTCACAGCCCCAGTCTGTCTCTCGCTCTCTCCCGTCACAGCCCCAGTCTGTCTCTCGCTCTCTCCCGTCACAGCCCCAGTCTGTCTCTCGCTCTCTCCCGTCACAGCCCCAGTCTGTCTCTCGCTCTCTCCCGTCACAGCCCCAGTCTGTCTCTCGCTCTCTCCCGTCACAGCCCCAGTCTGTCTCTCGCTCTCTCCCGTCACAGCCCCAGTCTGTCTCTCGCTCTCTCCCGTCACAGCCCCAGTCTGTCTCTCGCTCTCTCCCGTCACAGCCCCAGTCTGTCTCTCGCTCTCTCCCGTCACAGCCCCAGTCTGTCTCTCGCTCTCTCCCGTCACAGCCCCAGTCTGTCTCTCGCTCTCTCCCGTCACAGCCCCAGTCTGTCTCTCGCTCTCTCCCGTCACAGCCCCAGTCTGTCTCTCGCTCTCTCCCGTCACAGCCCCAGTCTGTCTCTCGCTCTCTCCCGTCACAGCCCCAGTCTGTCTCTCGCTCTCTCCCGTCACAGCCCCAGTCTGTCTCTCGCTCTCTCCCGTCACAGCCCCAGTCTGTCTCTCGCTCTCTCCCGTCACAGCCCCAGTCTGTCTCTCGCTCTCTCCCGTCACAGCCCCAGTCTGTCTCTCGCTCTCTCCCGTCACAGCCCCAGTCTGTCTCTCGCTCTCTCCCGTCACAGCCCCAGTCTGTCTCTCGCTCTCTCCCGTCACAGCCCCAGTCTGTCTCTCGCTCTCTCCCGTCACAGCCCCAGTCTGTCTCTCGCTCTCTCCCGTCACAGCCCCAGTCTGTCTCTCGCTCTCTCCCGTCACAGCCCCAGTCTGTCTCTCGCTCTCTCCCGTCACAGCCCCAGTCTGTCTCTCGCTCTCTCCCGTCACAGCCCCAGTCTGTCTCTCGCTCTCTCCCGTCACAGCCCCAGTCTGTCTCTCGCTCTCTCCCGTCACAGCCCCAGTCTGTCTCTCGCTCTCTCCCGTCACAGCCCCAGTCTGTCTCTCGCTCTCTCCCGTCACAGCCCCAGTCTGTCTCTCGCTCTCTCCCGTCACAGCCCCAGTCTGTCTCTCGCTCTCTCCCGTCACAGCCCCAGTCTGTCTCTCGCTCTCTCCCGTCACAGCCCCAGTCTGTCTCTCGCTCTCTCCGTCACAGCCCCAGTCTGTCTCTCGCTCTCTCCCGTCACAGCCCCAGTCTGTCTCTCGCTCTCTCCCGTCACAGCCCCAGTCTGTCTCTCGCTCTCTCCCGTCACAGCCCCAGTCTGTCTCTCGCTCTCTCCCGTCACAGCCCCAGTCTGTCTCTCGCTCTCTCCCGTCACAGCCCCAGTCTGTCTCTCGCTCTCTCCCGTCACAGCCCCAGTCTGTCTCTCGCTCTCTCCCGTCACAGCCCCAGTCTGTCTCTCGCTCTCTCCCGTCACAGCCCCAGTCTGTCTCTCGCTCTCTCCCGTCACAGCCCCAGTCTGTCTCTCGCTCTCTCCCGTCACAGCCCCAGTCTGTCTCTCGCTCTCTCCCGTCACAGCCCCAGTCTGTCTCTCGCTCTCTCCCGTCACAGCCCCAGTCTGTCTCTCGCTCTCTCCCGTCACAGCCCCAGTCTGTCTCTCGCTCTCGCCCGTCACAGCCCCAGTCTGTCTCTCGCTCTCGCCCGTCACAGCCCCAGTCTGTCTCTCGCTCTCGCCCGTCACAGCCCCAGTCTGTCTCTCGCTCTCGCCCGTCACAGCCCCAGTCTGTCTCTCGCTCTCGCCCGTCACAGCCCCAGTCTGTCTCTCGCTCTCGCCCGTCACAGCCCCAGTCTGTCTCTCGCTCTCGCCCGTCACAGCCCCAGTCTGTCTCTCGCTCTCGCCCGTCACAGCCCCAGTCTGTCTCTCGCTCTCGCCCGTCACAGCCCCAGTCTGTCTCTCGCTCTCGCCCGTCACAGCCCCAGTCTGTCTCTCGCTCTCGCCCGTCACAGCCCCAGTCTGTCTCTCGCTCTCGCCCGTCACAGCCCCAGTCTGTCTCTCGCTCTCGCCCGTCACAGCCCCAGTCTGTCTCTCGCTCTCGCCCGTCACAGCCCCAGTCTGTCTCTCGCTCTCGCCCGTCACAGCCCCAGTCTGTCTCTCGCTCTCGCCCGTCACAGCCCCAGTCTGTCTCTCGCTCTCGCCCGTCACAGCCCCAGTCTGTCTCTCGCTCTCGCCCGTCACAGCCCCAGTCTGTCTCTCGCTCTCGCCCGTCACAGCCCCAGTCTGTCTCTCGCTCTCGCCCGTCACAGCCCCAGTCTGTCTCTCGCTCTCGCCCGTCACAGCCCCAGTCTGTCTCTCTCTCTCGCCCGTCACAGCCCCAGTCTGTCTCTCGCTCTCGCCCGTCACAGCCCCAGTCTGTCTCTCTCTCTCGCCCGTCACAGCCCCAGTCTGTCTCTCTCTCTCGCCCGTCACAGCCCCAGTCTGTCTCTCTCTCTCGCCCGTCACAGCCCCAGTCTGTCTCTCTCTCTCGCCCGTCACAGCCCCAGTCTGTCTCTCTCTCTCGCCCGTCACAGCCCCAGTCTGTCTCTCTCTCTCGCCCGTCACAGCCCCAGTCTGTCTCTCTCTCTCGCCCGTCACAGCCCCAGTCTGTCTCTCTCTCTCGCCCGTCACAGCCCCAGTCTGTCTCTCTCTCTCGCCCGTCACAGCCCCAGTCTGTCTCTCTCTCTCGCCCGTCACAGCCCCAGTCTGTCTCTCTCTCTCGCCCGTCACAGCCCCAGTCTGTCTCTCTCTCTCGCCCGTCACAGCCCCAGTCTGTCTCTCTCTCTCGCCCGTCACAGCCCCAGTCTGTCTCTCTCTCTCGCCCGTCACAGCCCAGTCTGTCTCTCTCTCTCGCCCGTCACAGCCCCAGTCTGTCTCTCTCTCTCGCCCGTCACAGCCCCAGTCTGTCTCTCTCTCTCGCCCGTCACAGCCCCAGTCTGTCTCTCTCTCTCGCCCGTCACAGCCCCAGTCTGTCTCTCTCTCTCGCCCGTCACAGCCCCAGTCTGTCTCTCTCTCTCTCCCGTCACAGCCCCAGTCTGTCTCTCTCTCTCTCCCGTCACAGCCCCAGTCTGTCTCTCTCTCTCTCCCGTCACAGCCCCAGTCTGTCTCTCTCTCTCTCCCGTCACAGCCCCAGTCTGTCTCTCTCTCTCTCCCGTCACAGCCCCAGTCTGTCTCTCTCTCTCTCCCGTCACAGCCCCAGTCTGTCTCTCTCTCTCTCCCGTCACAGCCCCAGTCTGTCTCTCTCTCTCTCCCGTCACAGCCCCAGTCTGTCTCTCTCTCTCTCCCGTCACAGCCCCAGTCTGTCTCTCTCTCTCTCCCGTCACAGCCCCAGTCTGTCTCTCTCTCTCTCCCCGTCACAGCCCCAGTCTGTCTCTCTCTCTCTCCCGTCACAGCCCCAGTCTGTCTCTCTCTCTCTCCCGTCACAGCCCCAGTCTGTCTCTCTCTCTCTCCCGTCACAGCCCCCAGTCTGTCTCTCTCTCTCTCCCGTCACAGCCCCAGTCTGTCTCTCTCTCTCTCCCGTCACAGCCCCAGTCTGTCTCTCTCTCTCTCCCGTCACAGCCCCAGTCTGTCTCTCTCTCTCTCCCGTCACAGCCCCAGTCTGTCTCTCGCTCTCTCCCGTCACAGCCCCAGTCTGTCTCTCGCTCTCTCCCGTCACAGCCCCAGTCTGTCTCTCTCTCTCTCCCGTCACAGCCCCAGTCTGTCTCTCGCTCTCTCCCGTCACAGCCCCAGTCTGTCTCTCGCTCTCTCCCGTCACAGCCCCAGTCTGTCTCTCGCTCTCTCCCGTCACAGCCCCAGTCTGTCTCTCGCTCTCTCCCGTCACAGCCCCAGTCTGTCTCTCGCTCTCTCCCGTCACAGCCCCAGTCTGTCTCTCGCTCTCTCCCGTCACAGCCCCAGTCTGTCTCTCGCTCTCTCCCGTCACAGCCCCAGTCTGTCTCTCGCTCTCTCCCGTCACAGCCCCAGTCTGTCTCTCGCTCTCTCCCGTCACAGCCCCAGTCTGTCTCTCGCTCTCTCCCGTCACAGCCCCAGTCTGTCTCTCGCTCTCTCCCGTCACAGCCCCAGTCTGTCTCTCGCTCTCTCCCGTCACAGCCCCAGTCTGTCTCTCGCTCTCTCCCGTCACAGCCCCAGTCTGTCTCTCGCTCTCTCCCGTCACAGCCCCAGTCTGTCTCTCGCTCTCTCCCGTCACAGCCCCAGTCTGTCTCTCGCTCTCTCCCGTCACAGCCCCAGTCTGTCTCTCGCTCTCTCCCGTCACAGCCCCAGTCTGTCTCTCGCTCTCTCCCGTCACAGCCCCAGTCTGTCTCTCGCTCTCTCCCGTCACAGCCCCAGTCTGTCTCTCGCTCTCTCCCGTCACAGCCCCAGTCTGTCTCTCGCTCTCTCCCGTCACAGCCCCAGTCTGTCTCTCGCTCTCTCCCGTCACAGCCCCAGTCTGTCTCTCGCTCTCTCCCGTCACAGCCCCAGTCTGTCTCTCGCTCTCTCCCGTCACAGCCCCAGTCTGTCTCTCGCTCTCTCCCGTCACAGCCCCAGTCTGTCTCTCGCTCTCTCCCGTCACAGCCCCAGTCTGTCTCTCGCTCTCTCCCGTCACAGCCCCAGTCTGTCTCTCGCTCTCTCCCGTCACAGCCCCAGTCTGTCTCTCGCTCTCTCCCGTCACAGCCCCAGTCTGTCTCTCGCTCTCTCCCGTCACAGCCCCAGTCTGTCTCTCGCTCTCTCCCGTCACAGCCCCAGTCTGTCTCTCGCTCTCTCCCGTCACAGCCCCAGTCTGTCTCTCGCTCTCTCCCGTCACAGCCCCAGTCTGTCTCTCGCTCTCTCCCGTCACAGCCCCAGTCTGTCTCTCGCTCTCTCCCGTCACAGCCCCAGTCTGTCTCTCGCTCTCTCCCGTCACAGCCCCAGTCTGTCTCTCGCTCTCTCCCGTCACAGCCCCAGTCTGTCTCTCGCTCTCTCCCGTCACAGCCCCAGTCTGTCTCTCGCTCTCTCCCGTCACAGCCCCAGTCTGTCTCTCGCTCTCTCCCGTCACAGCCCCAGTCTGTCTCTCGCTCTCTCCCGTCACAGCCCCAGTCTGTCTCTCGCTCTCTCCCGTCACAGCCCCAGTCTGTCTCTCGCTCTCTCCCGTCACAGCCCCAGTCTGTCTCTCGCTCTCTCCCGTCACAGCCCCAGTCTGTCTCTCGCTCTCTCCCGTCACAGCCCCAGTCTGTCTCTCGCTCTCTCCCGTCACAGCCCCAGTCTGTCTCTCGCTCTCTCCCGTCACAGCCCCAGTCTGTCTCTCGCTCTCTCCCGTCACAGCCCCAGTCTGTCTCTCGCTCTCTCCCGTCACAGCCCCAGTCTGTCTCTCGCTCTCTCCCGTCACAGCCCCAGTCTGTCTCTCGCTCTCTCCCGTCACAGCCCCAGTCTGTCTCTCGCTCTCTCCCGTCACAGCCCCAGTCTGTCTCTCGCTCTCTCCCGTCACAGCCCCAGTCTGTCTCTCGCTCTCTCCCGTCACAGCCCCAGTCTGTCTCTCGCTCTCTCCCGTCACAGCCCCAGTCTGTCTCTCGCTCTCTCCCGTCACAGCCCCAGTCTGTCTCTCGCTCTCTCCCGTCACAGCCCCAGTCTGTCTCTCGCTCTCTCCCGTCACAGCCCCAGTCTGTCTCTCGCTCTCTCCCGTCACAGCCCCAGTCTGTCTCTCGCTCTCTCCCGTCACAGCCCCAGTCTGTCTCTCGCTCTCTCCCGTCACAGCCCCAGTCTGTCTCTCGCTCTCTCCCGTCACAGCCCCAGTCTGTCTCTCGCTCTCTCCCGTCACAGCCCCAGTCTGTCTCTCGCTCTCTCCCGTCACAGCCCCAGTCTGTCTCTCGCTCTCTCCCGTCACAGCCCCAGTCTGTCTCTCGCTCTCTCCCGTCACAGCCCCAGTCTGTCTCTCGCTCTCTCCCGTCACAGCCCCAGTCTGTCTCTCGCTCTCTCCCGTCACAGCCCCAGTCTGTCTCTCGCTCTCTCCCGTCACAGCCCCAGTCTGTCTCTCGCTCTCTCCCGTCACAGCCCCAGTCTGTCTCTCGCTCTCTGCCCGTCACAGCCCCAGTCTGTCTCTCGCTCTCTCCCGTCACAGCCCCAGTCTGTCTCTCGCTCTCTCCCGTCACAGCCCCAGTCTGTCTCTCGCTCTCTCCCGTCACAGCCCCAGTCTGTCTCTCGCTCTCTCCCGTCACAGCCCCAGTCTGTCTCTCGCTCTCGCCCGTCACAGCCCCAGTCTGTCTCTCGCTCCGTCAGCCCAGTCTGTCTCGCTCTCGCCCGTCACAGCCCCAGTCTGTCTCTCGCTCTCGCCCGTCACAGCCCCAGTCTGTCTCTCGCTCTCGCCCGTCACAGCCCCAGTCTGTCTCTCGCTCTCGCCCGTCACAGCCCCAGTCTGTCTCTCGCTCTCGCCCGTCACAGCCCCAGTCTGTCTCTCGCTCTCGCCCGTCACAGCCCCAGTCTGTCTCTCGCTCTCGCCCGTCACAGCCCCAGTCTGTCTCTCGCTCTCGCCCGTCACAGCCCCAGTCTGTCTCTCGCTCTCGCCCGTCACAGCCCCAGTCTGTCTCTCTCTCTCGCCCGTCACAGCCCCAGTCTGTCTCTCTCTCTCGCCCGTCACAGCCCCAGTCTGTCTCTCTCTCTCGCCCGTCACAGCCCCAGTCTGTCTCTCTCTCTCGCCCGTCACAGCCCCAGTCTGTCTCTCTCTCTCGCCCGTCACAGCCCCAGTCTGTCTCTCTCTCTCGCCCGTCACAGCCCCAGTCTGTCTCTCTCTCTCGCCCGTCACAGCCCCAGTCTGTCTCTCTCTCTCGCCCGTCACAGCCCCAGTCTGTCTCTCTCTCTCGCCCGTCACAGCCCCAGTCTGTCTCTCTCTCTCGCCGTCACAGCCCAGTCTGTCTCTCTCTCTCGCCCGTCACAGCCCCAGTCTGTCTCTCTCTCTCGCCCGTCACAGCCCCAGTCTGTCTCTCTCTCTCGCCCGTCACAGCCCCAGTCTGTCTCTCTCTCTCGCCCGTCACAGCCCCAGTCTGTCTCTCTCTCTCGCCCGTCACAGCCCCAGTCTGTCTCTCTCTCTCGCCCGTCACAGCCCCAGTCTGTCTCTCTCTCTCGCCCGTCACAGCCCCAGTCTGTCTCTCTCTCTCGCCCGTCACAGCCCCAGTCTGTCTCTCTCTCTCGCCCGTCACAGCCCCAGTCTGTCTCTCTCTCTCGCCCGTCACAGCCCCAGTCTGTCTCTCTCTCTCTCCCGTCACAGCCCCAGTCTGTCTCTCTCTCTCTCCCGTCACAGCCCCAGTCTGTCTCTCTCTCTCTCCCGTCACAGCCCCAGTCTGTCTCTCTCTCTCTCCCGTCACAGCCCCAGTCTGTCTCTCTCTCTCTCCCGTCACAGCCCCAGTCTGTCTCTCTCTCTCTCCCGTCACAGCCCCAGTCTGTCTCTCTCTCTCTCCCGTCACAGCCCCAGTCTGTCTCTCTCTCTCTCCCGTCACAGCCCCAGTCTGTCTCTCTCTCTCTCCCGTCACAGCCCCAGTCTGTCTCTCTCTCTCTCCCGTCACAGCCCCAGTCTGTCTCTCTCTCTCTCCCGTCACAGCCCCAGTCTGTCTCTCTCTCTCTCCCGTCACAGCCCCAGTCTGTCTCTCTCTCTCTCCCGTCACAGCCCCAGTCTGTCTCTCTCTCTCTCCCGTCACAGCCCCAGTCTGTCTCTCTCTCTCTCCCGTCACAGCCCCAGTCTGTCTCTCTCTCTCTCCCGTCACAGCCCCAGTCTGTCTCTCTCTCTCTCCCGTCACAGCCCCAGTCTGTCTCTCTCTCTCTCCCGTCACAGCCCCAGTCTGTCTCTCTCTCTCTCCCGTCACAGCCCCAGTCTGTCTCTCTCTCTCTCCCGTCACAGCCCCAGTCTGTCTCTCTCTCTCTCCCGTCACAGCCCCAGTCTGTCTCTCTCTCTCTCCCGTCACAGCCCCAGTCTGTCTCTCTCTCTCTCCCGTCACAGCCCCAGTCTGTCTCTCTCTCTCTCCCGTCACAGCCCCAGTCTGTCTCTCTCTCTCTCCCGTCACAGCCCCAGTCTGTCTCTCTCTCTCTCCCGTCACAGCCCCAGTCTGTCTCTCTCTCTCTCCCGTCACAGCCCCAGTCTGTCTCTCTCTCTCTCCCGTCACAGCCCCAGTCTGTCTCTCTCTCTCTCCCGTCACAGCCCCAGTCTGTCTCTCTCTCTCTCCCGTCACAGCCCCAGTCTGTCTCTCTCTCTCTCCCGTCACAGCCCCAGTCTGTCTCTCTCTCTCTCCCGTCACAGCCCCAGTCTGTCTCTCTCTCTCTCCCCGTCACAGCCCCAGTCTGTCTCTCTCTCTCTCCCGTCACAGCCCCAGTCTGTCTCTCTCTCTCTCCCGTCACAGCCCCAGTCTGTCTCTCTCTCTCTCCCGTCACAGCCCCAGTCTGTCTCTCTCTCTCTCCCGTCACAGCCCCAGTCTGTCTCTCTCTCTCTCCCGTCACAGCCCCAGTCTGTCTCTCTCTCTCTCCCGTCACAGCCCCAGTCTGTCTCTCTCTCTCTCCCGTCACAGCCCCAGTCTGTCTCTCTCTCTCTCCCGTCACAGCCCCAGTCTGTCTCTCTCTCTCTCCCGTCACAGCCCAGTCTGTCTCTCTCTCTCTCCCGTCACAGCCCCAGTCTGTCTCTCTCTCTCTCTCCCGTCACAGCCCCAGTCTGTCTCTCTCTCTCTCCCGTCACAGCCCCAGTCTGTCTCTCTCTCTCTCCCGTCACAGCCCCAGTCTGTCTCTCTCTCTCTCCCGTCACAGCCCCAGTCTGTCTCTCTCTCTCTCCCGTCACAGCCCCAGTCTGTCTCTCTCTCTCTCCCGTCACAGCCCCAGTCTGTCTCTCTCTCTCTCCCGTCACAGCCCCAGTCTGTCTCTCTCTCTCTCCCGTCACAGCCCCAGTCTGTCTCTCTCTCTCTCCCGTCACAGCCCCAGTCTGTCTCTCTCTCTCTCCCGTCACAGCCCCAGTCTGTCTCTCTCTCTCTCCCGTCACAGCCCCAGTCTGTCTCTCTCTCTCTCCCGTCACAGCCCCAGTCTGTCTCTCTCTCTCTCTCCCGTCACATCCCCAGTCTGTCTCTCTCTCTCCCTCTCTCTCTCCCGTCACAGTCCCAGTCTGTCTCTCTCTCTCTCTCTCTCCCGTCACAGCCCCAGTCTGTCTCTCTCTCTCTCTCTCCGTCACAGCCCCAGTCTGTCTCTCTCTCTCTCTCCCGTCACAGCCCCAGTCTGTCTCTCTCTCTCCCTCTCTCTCTCCCGTCACAGTCCCAGTCTGTCTCTCTCTCTCTCTCTCTCCCGTCACAGCCCCAGTCTGTCTCTCTCTCTCTCTCTCCCCCGTCACAGCCCCAGTCTGTCTCTCTCTCTCTCCCGTCACAGCCCCAGTCTGTCTCTCTCTCTCCCCCGTCACAGCCCAAGTCTGTCTGTCTCTCTCTCTCCCGTCACAGCCCCAGTCTGTCTGTCTATCGCTCTCTCCCGTCACAGCCCCAGTCTGTCTGTCTCTCGCTCTCTCCCGTCACAGCCCCAGTCTGTCTGTCTCTCTCTCTCTCCCGTCAGAGCCCCAGTCTGTCTCTCTCTCTCTCTCCCGTCACAGCCCCAGTCTGTCTCTCTCTCTCTCCCGTCACAGCCCCAGTCTGTCTCAAGCTCTCCCGTCACAGCCCCAGTCTGTCTCTCTGTCTCTCTCTCTCCCGTCACAGCCCCAGTCTGTCTCTCTCTCTCTCTCTCTCACTCCCGTCACAGCCCCAGTCTGTCTCTCTCTCTCTCTCTCACTGCCGTCACAGCCCCAGTCTGTCTCTCTCTCTCTCTCTCTCACTCCCGTCACAGCCCCAGTCTGTCTCTCTCTCTCTCTCTCTCTCACTCCCGTCACAGCCCGTCTGTCTGTCTCTCTCTCACTCGTGTCACAGCCCCAGTCTGTCTGTCTCTCTCTCTCCCGTCACAGCCCCAGTCTGTCTCTCTCTCTCTCTCTCACTCCCGTCACAGCCCCAGTCTGTCTCTCTCTCTCTCTCCCGTCACAGCCCCAGTCTGTCTCTCTCTCTCGCTCTCGTCACACCCCCAGTCTGTCTCTCTCTCCCGTCACAGCCCCAGTCTGTCTGTCTCTCGCTCTCCCGTCACAGCCCCAGTCTGTCTCAAGCTCTCCCGTCACAGCCCCAGTCTGTCTCTCTGTCTCTCTCTCTCCCGTCACAGCCCAGTCTGTCTCTCTCTCTCTCTCTCACTCCCGTCACAGCCCCAGTCTGTCTCTCTCTCTCTCTCTCACTCCCGTCACAGCCCCAGTCTGTCTCTCTCTCTCTCTCTCACTCCCGTCACAGCCCCAGTCTGTCTCTCTCTCTCTCTCTCACTCCCGTCACAGCCCCAGTCTGTCTCTCTCTCTCTCTCTCTCTCACTCCCGTCACAGCCAGTCTGTCTGTCTCTCTCTCTCACTCGTGTCACAGCCCCAGTCTGTCTGTGTCTCTCTCTCCCGTCACAGCCCCAGTCTGTGTCTCTCTCTCGCTCTCGTCACACCCCCAGTCTGTCTCTCTCTCTCTCTCCCGTCACAGCCCCAGTCTGTCTCTCTCTCTCTCCGGTCACAGCCCCAGTCTGTCTCTCTCTCTCTCCCGTCACAGCCCCAGTATGTCTCTCTCTCTCTCTCCCGTCACAGCCCCAGTCTGTCTCTCTCTCTCTCCCGTCACAGCCCCAGTCTGTCTCTCTCTCTCCCCCGTCACAGCCCAAGTCTGTCTGTCTCTCTCTCTCCCGTCACAGCCCCAGTCTGTCTGTCTATCGCTCTCTCCCGTCACATCCCCAGTCTGCCTGTCTCTCGCTCTCTCCCGTCACAGCCCCAGTCTGTCTGTCTCTCGCTCTCCCGTCACAGCCCCAGTCTGTCTCAAGCTCTCCCGTCACAGCCCCAGTCTGTCTCTCTGTCTCCCGTCACAGCCCCAGTCTGTCTCTCTCTCTCTCTCTCTCTCACTCCCGTCACAGCCCCAGTCTGTCTCTCTCTCTCTCTCTCACTCCCGTCACAGCCCCAGTCTGTCTCTCTCTCTCTCTCACTCGCGTCACAGCCCGTCTGTCTGTCTCTCTCTCTCACTCCCGTCACAGCCCCAGTCTGTCTGTCTCTCTCTCTCCCGTCACAGCCCCAGTCTGTCTCTCTCTCTCTCCCGTCACAGCCCCAGTCTGTCTCTCTCTCTCGCTCTCGTCACACCCCCAGTCTGTCTCTCTCTCTCGCTCTCGTCACACCCCCAGTCTGTCTCTCTCTCTCGCTCTCCCGTCACAGCCCCAGTCTGTCTCTCTCTCTCTCTCTCACTACCGTCACAGCCCGTCTGTCTGTCTCTCTCTCTCTCTCCCGTCACAGCCCCAGTCTGTCTCTCTCTCTCTCCCGTCACAGCCCCAGTCTGTCTGTCTCTCTCTCTCTCTCTCTCTCTCTCTCCCGTCACAGCCCCAGTCTGTCTCTCTCTCTCTCCCGTCACAGCCCCAGTCTGTCTCTCTCTCTCTCTCTCTCCCGTCACAGCCCCAGTCTGTCTCTCTCTCTCTCTCTCTCTCTCACTCCCGTCACAGCCCGTCTGTCTGTCTCTCTCTCTCACTCCCGTCACAGCCCCAGTCTGTCTCTCTCTCTCTCTCTCTCTCTCCCGTCACAGCCCCAGTCTGTCTCTCTATCTCTCCCGTCACAGCCCCAGTCTGTCTCTCTCTCTCTCCCGTCACAGCCCCAGTCTGTCTCTCTCTCTCTCTCCCGTCACAGCCCCAGTCTGTCTCTCTCTCTCTCCCGTCACAGCCCCAGTCTGTCTCTCTCTCTCTCCCGTCACAGCCCCAGTCTGTCTCCCTCTCTCTCCCGTCACAGCCCCAGTCTGTCTCCCTCTCTCTCCCGTCACAGCCCCAGTCTGTCTCTCTCTCTCTCCCGTCACAGCCCCAGTCTGTCTCTCTCTCTCTCCCGTCACAGCCCCAGTCTGTCTCTCTCTCTCTCCCGTCACAGCCCCAGTCTGTCTCTCTCTCTCTCCCGTCACAGCCCCAGTCTGTCTGTCTCTCTCTCTCCCCCGTCACAGCCCAAGTCTGTCTGTCTCTCTGTCTCCCGTCACAGCCCCAGTCTGTCTGTCTATCGCTCTCTCCCGTCACAGCCCCAGTCTGTCTGTCTCTCGCTCTCTCCCGTCACAGCCCCAGTCTGTCTCAAGCTCTCCCGTCACAGCCCCAGTCTGTCTCTCTGTCTCCCGTCACAGCCCCAGTCTGTCTCTCTGTCTCTCTCTCTCTCTCCCGTCACAGCCCCAGTCTGTCTCTGTCTCTCTCTCTCACTCCCGTCACAGCCCGTCTGTCTGTCTCTCTCTCTCACTCCCGTCACAGCCCCAGTCTGTCTGTCTCTCTCTCTCACTCCCGTCACAGCCCCAGTCTGTCTGTCTCTCTCTCTCCCGTCACAGCCCCAGTCTGTCTCTCTCTCTCTCCCCCGTCACAGCCCCAGTCTGTCTCTCTCTCTCTCTCTCTCCCGTCACACCCCCAGTCTGTCTCTCTCTCTCGCTCTCGTCACACCCCCAGTCTGTCTCTCTCTCTCTCTCCCGTCACACCCCCAGTCTGTCTCTCTCTCTCTCTCCCGTCACACCCCCAGTCTGTCTCTCTCTCTCTCTCCCGTCACACCCCCAGTCTGTCTCTCTCTCTCTCTCTCTCGTCACACCCCCAGTCTGTCTCTCTCTCTCTCTCTCTCTCTCTCGTCACACCCCCAGTCTGTCTCTCTCTCTCTCTCTCACTACCGTCACAGCCCGTCTGTCTGTCTCTCTCTCTCTCACTCCCGTCACAGCCCCAGTCTGTCTGTCTCTCTCTCTCCCGTCACAGCCCCAGTCTGTCTGTCTCTCTCTCTCCCGTCACAGCCCCAGTCTGTCTCTCTCTCTCTCCCGTCACAGCCCCAGTCTGTCTCTCTCTCTCTCTCTCTCTCTCCCGTCACAGCCCCAGTCTGTCTCTCTCTCTCTCTCTCCCGTCACAGCCCCAGTCTGTCTCTCTCTCTCTCTCACTCCCGTCACAGCCCGTCTGTCTGTCTCTCTCTCTCACTCCCGTCACAGCCCCAGTCTGTCTCTCTCTCTCTCTCTCTCTCTCTCTCCCGTCACAGCCCCAGTCTGTCTCTCGCTCTCTCGCGTCACAGCCCCAGTCTGTCTCTCGCTCTCTCCCGTCACAGCCCCAGTCTGTCTCTCTATCTCTCCCGTCACAGCCCCAGTCTGTCTCTCTATCTCTCCCGTCACGACCCAGTCTGTCTCTCTCTCTCTCTCTCCCGTCACAGCCCCAGTCTGTCTCACTCTCTATCTCCCGTCACACCCCCAGTCTGTCTCTCTCTCTCTCCCGTCACACCCCCAGTCTGTCTCTCTCTCTCTCCCGTCACACCCCCAGTCTGTCTCTCTCTCTCTCTCTCCCGTCACACCCCCAGTCTGTGTCTCTCTCTCCCGTCACACCCCCAGTCTGAGTGTCTCTCTCTCTCTCTCTCTCTCTCCCCCCTGTCACAGCCCCAGTCTGTCTCTCTCTCTCTCTCTCCCCCCCGTCACAGCCGCAGTCTGTCTGTCTCTCTCTCTCCCGTCACAGCCCCAGTCTGTCTCTCTCTCTCTCTCTCTCTCTCCCGTCACAGCCCCAGTCTGTCTCTCTCTCTCTCTCTCTCCCGTCACAGCCCCAGTCTGTCTCTCTCTCTCTCTCTCTCTCTCTCCCGTCACACCCCCAGTCTGTCTCTCTCTCTCTCTCCCGTCACACCCCCAGTCTGTGTGTCTCTCTCTCTCTCTCTCTCTCTCTCCCCCCTGTCACAGCCCCAGTCTGTCTCTCTCTCTCTCTCTCCCCCCCGTCACAGCCGCAGTCTGTCTGTGTCTCTCTCTCTCCCGTCACAGCCCCAGTCTGTCTCTCTCTCTCACTCTCTCCCGTCACACCCCCAGTCTGTGTGTCTCTCTCTCTCTCTCTCTCTCTCCCCCCTGTCACAGCCCCAGTCTGTCTCTCTCTCTCTCTCTCCCCCCCGTCACAGCCGCAGTCTGTCTGTGTCTCTCTCTCTCCCGTCACAGCCCCAGTCTGTCTCTCTCTCTCACTCTCTCCCGTCACAGCCCCAGTCTGTCTCTCTCTCTCTCTCTCTCCCGTCACAGCCCCAGTCTGTCTCTCTCTCTCTCTCTCTCCCGTCACAGCCCCAGTCTGTCTCTCTCTCTCTCCCGTCACAGCCCCAGTCTGTCTCTCTCTCTCTCTCTCTCTCTCTCTCTCCCGTCACAGCCCCAGTCTGTCTCTCTCTCTCCCTCCCGTCACACCCCCAGTCTGTCTCTCTCTCTCTCACTCTCTCGTCACACCCCCAGTCTGTCTCTCTCTCTCTCTCTCGTCACACCCCCAGTCTGTCTCTCTCTCTCTCTCTCTCCCGTCACACCCCCAGTCCGTCTCTCTCTCTCTCTCTCTCTCCCGTCACACCCCCAGTCCGTCTCTCTCTCTCTCCCGTCACACCCCCCGTCTGTCTCTCTCTCTCTCTCTCTCCCGTCACACCCCCAGTCTGTCTGTCTCTCTCTCTCACTCTCCCGTCACACCCCCAGTCTGTCTGTCTCTCTCTCTCTCTCTCTCCCGTCACACCCCCAGTCTGTCTGTCTCTCTCTCTCTCTCTCTCTCTCTCTCTCTCCCGTCACACCCCCAGTCTGTCAGTCTCTCCCTCACTCCCGTCACACCCCCAGTCTGTCTGTCTCCCTCTCTGTCTCTCTCTCTCTCTCTCCCGTCACAGCCCCAGTCTGTCTCTCTCTCTCTCTCTCTCTCTCTCTCTCTCCCGTCACAGCCCCAGTCTGTCGCTCTCTCTCTCTCACTCCCGTCACAGCCCGTCTGTCTGTCTCTCTCTCTCACTCCCGTCACAGCCCCAGTCTGTCTGTCTCTCTCTCTCTCTCCCGTCACAGCCCCAGTCAGTCTCTCTCTCTCTCTCTCCCGTCACACCCCCAGTCTGTCTCTCTCTCTCTCTCCCGTCACACCCCCAGTCTGTCTCTCTCTCTCTCTCCCGTCACACCCCCAGTCTGTCTCTCTCTCTCTCTCTCCCGTCACACCCCCAGTCTGTCTCTCTCTCTCTCTCTCTCCCGTCACACCCCCAGTCTGTGTGTCTCTCTCTCTCTCTCTCTCCCCCCTGTCACAGCCCCAGTCTGTCTCTCTCTCTCTCTCTCTCCCCCCCGTCACAGCCGCAGTCTGTCTGTCTCTCTCTCTCACTCCCGTCACAGCCCCAGTCTGTCTGTCTCTCTCTCTCACTCCCGTCACAGCCCCAGTCTGTCTCTCTCTCTCTCTCTCTCCCCCGTCACAGCCCCAGGCTGTCTCTCTCTCTCTCTCTCTCTCTCTCCCGTCACAGCCCCAGTCTGTCTCTCTCTCTCTCTCTCTCTCTCTCTCCCGTCACAGCCCCAGTCTGTCTCTCTCTCTCTCTCTCTCTCCCGTCACAGCCCCAGTCTGTCTCTCTCTCTCTCTCTCTCTCTCTCTCCCGTCACAGCCCCAGTCTGTCTCTCTCTCTCTCTCTCCCGTCACAGCCCCAGTCTGTCTCTCTCTCTCTCTCTCTCTCTCCCGTCACAGCCCCAGTCTGTCTCTCTCTCTCTCTCTCCCCCGTCACAGCCCCAGTCTGTCTCTCTCTCTCTCTCTCGTCACAGCCCCAGTCTGTCTCTCTCTCTCTCTCTCTCCCGTCACAGCCCCAGTCTGTCTCTCTCTCTCTCTCCCGTCACAGCCCCAGTCTGTCTCTCTCTCTCTCTCTCTCCCGTCACAGCCCCAGTCTGTCTGTCTCTCTCTCTCTCTCTCCCGTCACAGCCCCAGTCTGTCTCTCTCTCTCTCTCTCTCTCTCTCTCTCT
Source organism: Stegostoma tigrinum (assembly GCF_030684315.1). Taxonomy (NCBI): domain Eukaryota; kingdom Metazoa; phylum Chordata; class Chondrichthyes; order Orectolobiformes; family Stegostomatidae; genus Stegostoma; species Stegostoma tigrinum. The sequence goes on along the minus strand of NC_081378.1, from coordinate 21,760,509 downwards.
CCCGTCACAGCCCCAGTCTGTCGCTCTCTCTCTCTCACTCCCGTCACAGCCCGTCTGTCTGTCTCTCTCTCTCACTCCCGTCACAGCCCCAGTCTGTCTGTCTCTCTCTCTCTCTCCCGTCACAGCCCCAGTCAGTCTCTCTCTCTCTCTCTCCCGTCACAGCCCCAGTCTGTCTCTCTCTCTCTCTCTCCCGTCACAGCCCCAGTCTGTCTCTCTCTCTCTCTCTCCCGTCACAGCCCCAGTCTGTCTCTCTCTCTCCCGTCACAGCCCCAGTCTGTCTCTCTCTCTCTCTCTCTCCCGTCACAGCCCCAGTCTGTCTCTCTCTCTCTCCCGTCACAGCCCCAGTCTGTGTCTCTCTCTCTCTCTCTCTCTCCCCCGTCACAGCCCCAGTCTGTGTCTCTCTCTCTCTCCCGTCACAGCCCCAGTCTGTCTCTCTCTCTCTCTCGCGCCCGCCGTCACAGCCCCAGTCTGTCTCTCTCTCTCCCGTCACAGCCCCAGTCTGTCTCTCTCTCTCCCGTCACAGCCCCAGTCTGTCTCTCTCTCTCCCGTCACAGCCCCAGTCTGTCTCTCTCTCTCCCGTCACAGCCCCAGTCTGTCTCTCTCTCTCCCGTCACAGCCCCAGTCTGTCTCTCTCTCTCCCATCACAGCCCCAGTCTGTCTCTCTCTCTCCCATCACAGCCCCAGTCTGTCTCTCTCTCTCTCTCTCCCGTCACAGCCCGTCTGTCTCTCTCTCTCTCTCTCTCCCCCGTCACAGCCCCAGTCTGTCTCTCTCTCTCTCCCGTCACAGCCCCAGTCTGTCTCTCTCTCTCTCTCTCCCGTCACAGCCCCAGTCTGTCTCTCTCTCTCTCTCTCTCCCGTCACAGCCCCAGTCTGTCTCTCTCTCTCTCTCTCTCCCGTCACAGCCCCAGTCTGTCTCTCTCTCTCTCTCTCTCCCCCGTCACAGCCCCACTCTGTCTCTCGCTCTCCCGTCACAGCCCCAGTCTGTCCCTCGCTCTCTCCCGTCACAGCCCCAGTCTGTCTCTCTCTCTCTCCCGTCACAGCCCCAGTCTGTCTCTCTATCTCTCCCATCACAGCCCCAGTCTGTCTCTCTATCTCTCCCGTCACAGCCCCAGTCTGTCTCTCTCTCTCTCCCGTCACAGCCCCAGTCTGTCTCTCTCTCTCTCCCGTCACAGCCCCAGTCTGTCTCTCTCTCTCTCCCGTCACAGCCCCAGTCTGTCTCTCTCTCTCTCTCCTGTCACAGCCCCAGTCTGTCTCTCTCTCTCTCTCCCGTCACAGCCCCAGTCTGTCTCTCTCTCTCTCTCCCGCCACAGCCCCATTCTGTCTCTCTCTCTCTCCCGCCACAGCCCCAGTCTCTCTCTCTCTCTCTCTCTCCCGCCACAGCCCCAGTCTGTCTCTCTCTCTCCCGTCACAGCCCCAGTCTGTCTCTCTCTCTCTCTCTCTCACACTCTCTCTCTCTCCCCCGTCACAGCCCCAGTCTGTCTCTCTCTCTCTCCCGTCACAGCCCCAGTCTGTCTCTCTCTCTCCCATCACAGCCCCAGTCTGTCTCTCTCTCTCTCTCTCTCCCGTCACAGCCCCAGTCTGTCTCTCTCTCTCTCTCTCCCGTCACAGCCCCAGTCTGTCTCTCTCTCTCTCTCTCTCTCTCTCTCCCGTCACAGCCCCAGTGTGTCTCTCTCTCTCTCTCTCCCGTCACAGCCCCAGTCTGTCTCTCTCTCTCTCTCTCTCTCCCGTCACAGCCCCAGTCTGTCTCTCTCTCTCTCTCTCTCCCGTCACAGCCCCAGTCTGTCTCTCTCTCTCTCTCTCTCCCGTCACAGCCCCAGTCTGTGTCTCTCTCTCTCTCTCTCTCTCTCTCTCCCGTCACAGCCCCAGTCTGTCTCTCTCTCTCTCTCGCGCCCGCCGTCACAGCCCCAGTCTGTCTCTCTCTCTCCCGTCACAGCCCCAGTCTGTCTCTCTCTCTCCCATCACAGCCCCAGTCTGTCTCTCTCTCTCCCATCACAGCCCCAGTCTGTCTCTCTCTCTCCCATCACAGCCCCAGTCTGTCTCTCTCTCTCTCTCTCCCGTCACAGCCCCAGTCTGTCTCTCTCTCTCTCTCTCTCTCCCCCCCGTCACAGACCCAGTCTGTCTCTCTCTCTCTCTCTCTCTCTCCCCCGTCACAGCCCCAGTCTGTCTCTCTCTCTCTCTCTCTCTCTCCCCCGTCACAGCCCCAGTCTGTCTCTCTCTCTCGCTCTCCCGTCACAGCCCCAGTCTGTCCCTCGCTCTCTCCCGTCACAGCCCCAGTCTGTCTCTCTCTCTCTCCCGTCACAGCCCCAGTCTGTCTCTCTATCTCTCCCGTCACAGCCCCAGTCTGTCTCTCTATCTCTCCCGTCACAGCCCCAGTCTGTCTCTCTATCTCTCCCGTCACAGCCCCAGTCTGTCTCTCTCTCTCTCCCGTCACAGCCCCAGTCTGTCTCTCTCTCTCTCTCCCGTCACAGCCCCAGTCTGTCTCTCTCTCTCTCCCGTCACAGCCCCAGTCTGTCTCTCTCTCTCTCCCGTCACAGCCCCAGTCTGTCTCTCTCTCTCTCCCGTCACAGCCCCAGTCTGTGTCTCTCTCTCTCCCGTCACAGCCCCAGTCTGTCTCTCTCTCTCTCCCGTCACAGCCCCAGTCTGTCTCTCTCTCTCTCCCGTCACAGCCCCAGTCTGTCTCTCTCTCTCTCCTGTCACAGCCCCAGTCTGTCTCTCTCTCTCTCTCCCGTCACAGCCCCAGTCTGTCTCTCTCTCTCTCTCCCGCCACAGCCCCAGTCTGTCTCTCTCTCTCTCTCTCCCGCCACAGCCCCATTCTGTCTCTCTCTCTCACCCGCCACAGCCCCAGTCTCTCTCTCTCTCTCCCGCCACAGCCCCAGTCTGTCTCTCTCTCTCCCGTCACAGCCCCAGTCTGTCTCTCTCTCTCTCTCTCTCTCTCTCTCTCTCTCTCCCCCGTCACAGCCCCAGTCTGTCTCTCTCGCTCTCCCGTCACAGCCCCAGTCTGTCTCTCGCTCTCCCGTCACAGCCCCAGTCTGTTTCTCTCTCTCTCCCTCTCTCCCGTCACACCCCCAGTATGTCTCTCTCTCTCCCGTCACACCCCCAGTCTGTGTGTGTCTCTCTCTCTCTCCCCCCCCCGTCACTCTCTCTCTCTCCCGTCACAGCCCCAGTCTGTCTCTCTCTCTCTCGCTCCCGTCACAGCCCCAGTCTGTCTCTCTCTCTCTCGCTCCCGTCACAGCCCCAGTCTGTCTCTCTCTCTCTCTCCCGTCACAGCCCCAGTCTGTCTCTCTCTCTCTCTCCCGTCACAGCCCCAGTCTGTCTCTCTCTCTCTCTCTCTCCCGTCACAGCCCCAGACTGTCTCTCTCTCTCTCCCGTCACAGCCCCAGTCTGTGTCTCTCTCTCTCCCGTCACAGCCCCAGTCTGTGTCTCTCTCTCTCCCGTCACAGCCCCAGTCTGTCTCTCTCTCTCTCCCGTCACAGCCCCAGTCTGTCTCTCTCTCTCTCCTGTCACAGCCCCAGTCTGTGTCTCTCTCTCTCTCCCGTCACAGCCCCAGTCTGTGTCTCTCTCTCTCTCCCGTCACAGCCCCAGTCTGTCTCTCTCTCTCTCTCCCGTCACAGCCCCAGTCTGTCTCTCTCTCTCTCTCCCGTCACAGCCCCAGTCTGTCTCTCTCTCTCTCTCCCGTCACAGCCCCAGTCTGTCTCTCTCTCTCTCTCCCGTCACAGCCCCAGTCTGTCTCTCTCTCTCTCTCCCGTCACAGCCCCAGTCTGTCTCCCTCTCTCTCTCCCGTCACAGCCCCAGTCTGTCTCTCTCTCTCTCTCCCGTCACTGCCCCAGTCTGTCTCTCTCTCTCTCTCTCCCGTCACAGCCCCAGTCTGTCTCTCTCTCTCTCTCCCGTCACAGCCCCAGTCTGTCTCTCTCTCTCTCTCCCGTCACAGCCCCAGTCTGTCTCTCTCTCTCTCTCCCGTCACAGCCCCAGTCTGTCTCTCTCTCTCTCTCTCCCGTCACAGCCCCAGTCTGTCTCTCTCTCTCTCTCTCTCTCTCTCTCTCTCCCGTCACAGCCCCAGTCTGTCAGTCTCTCTCTCTCTCCCTCTCTCTCCCGTCACAGCCCCAGTCTGTCAGTCTCTCTCTCTCTCCCGTCACAGCCCCAGTCTGTCTCTCTCTCTCTCTCTCTCTCACCCCACCGTCACAGCCCCAGTCTGTCTCTCTCTCTCTCTCTCTCTCTCTCTCCCCCCGCCGTCACAGCCCCAGTCTGTCTGTCTCTCTCTCTCTCTCTCCCCCCGCCGTCACAGCCCCAGTCTGTCTCTCTCTCTCTCTCTCTCTCTCCCTCTCCCCTACCCAATCCCCAGTCTGTCTCTCCCTCTCTCTCTCTCTCTCTCTCTCTCCCCTACCCAATCCCCAGTCTGTCTCTCCCTCTCTCTCTCTCTCCCCTACCCAATCCCCAGTCTGTCTCTCCCTCTCTCTCTCTCTCTCTCTCCCCTCCCCAATCCCCAGTCTGTCTCTCCCTCTCTCCCCTCCCCAATCCCCAGTCAGTCTCTCCCTCTCTCTCTCTCTCTCTCCCCTCCCCAAACTGTCTCTCCCTCTCTCCCCTCCCCAATCCCCAGTCTGTCTCTCTCTCTCTCCCCCCGCCGTCACAGCGCCAGTCTGTCTCTCTCTCTCTCTCTCCCCCCGCCGTCACAGCCCCAGTCTGTCTCTCTGTCTCTCTCTCTCCCGTCACAGCCCGAGTCTGTCTCTCTGTCTCTGTCTCTCTCCCGTCACAGCCCCAGTCTGTCTCTCTGTCTCTGTCTCTCTCCCGTCACAGCCCCAGTCTGTCTCTCTGTCTCTGTCTCTCTCCCGTCACAGCCCCAGTCTGTCTCTCTCTCTCTCCCGTCACAGCCCCAGTCTGTCTCTCTCTCTCTCCCGTCACAGCCCCAGTCTGTCTCTCTGTCTCTCTCTCTCTCCCGTCACAGCCCCAGTCTGTGTCTCTGTCTCTCTCTCTCCCGTCACAGCCCCAGTCTGTCTCTCTGTCTCTCTCTCTCCCGTCACAGCCCCAGTCTGTCTCTCTGGCTCTCTCTCTCTCCCCCTCTCTCTCTCTCTCTCCCCTACCCAATCCCCAGTCTGTCTCCCCCTCTCTCTCTCTCTCTCCCCTACCCAATCCCCAGTCTGTCTCTCCCTCTCCCCGACCCAATCCCCAGTCTGTCTCTCCCTCTCTCTCTCTCCCCGACCCAATCCCCAGTCTGTCTCTCTCTCTCCCCTACCCAATCCCCAGTCTGTCTCTCCCGCTCTCTCTCTCTCCCCTACCCAATCTCCAGTCTGTCTCTCCCTCTCTCTCTCTCTGTCCCCTACCCAATCCCCAGTCTGTCTCTCCCTCTCTCTCTCTCTCCCCTACCCAATCCCCAGTCTGTCTCTCCCTCTCTCTCTCTCTCTCCCCGACCCAATCCCCAGTCTGTCTCTCCCTCTCTCTCTCTCTCCCCTACCCAATCCCCAGTCTGTCTCTCCCTCTCTCTCTCTCTCCCCTACCCAATCCCCAGTCTGTCTCTCCCTCTCTCTCTCTCCCCTACCCAATCCCCAGTCTGTCTCTCCCTCTCTCTCTCCCCTACCCAATCCCCAGTCTGTCTCTCCCTCTCTCTCTCCCCTACCCAATCCCCAGTCTGTCTCTCCCTCTCTCTCTCCCTCTCCCCAACCCAGTCCCCAGTCTGTCTCTCCCTCTCCCCTACCCAATCCCCAGTCTGTCTCTCCCTCTCCCCTACCCAATCCCCAGTCTGTCTCTCCCTATCCCCTACCCAATCCCCAGTCTGTCTCTCCCTATCCCCTACCCAATCCCCAGTCTGTCTCTCCCTATCCCCTACCCAATCCCCAGTCTGTCTCTCCCTCTCCCCTACCCAATCCCCAGTCTGTCTCTCCCTCTCCCCTACCCAATCCCCAGTCTGTCTCTCCCTCTCCCCTACCAAATCCCCAGTCTGTCTCTCCTTCTCCCCTACCCAATCCCCAGTCTGTCTCTCTGTCTCTCTCTCTCTCCCGTCACAGCCCCAGTCTGTCTCTCTGGCTCTCTCTCTCTCCCCCTCTCTCTCTCTCCCCTACCCAATCCCCAGTCTGTCTCTCCCTCTCCCCTACCCAATCCGCAGTCTGTCTCTCCCTCTCCCCTACCCAATCCGCAGTCTGTCTCTCCCTCTCCCCTACCCAATCCGCAGTCTGTCTCTCCCTCTCCCCGACCCAATCCCCAGTCTGTCTCTCTCTCTCCCCTACCCAATCCCCAGTCTGTCTCTCCCTCTCTCTCTCTCGCCTACCCAATCCCCAGTCTGTCTCTCCCTCTCTCTCTCTCTCTCTCTCTCCCCTACCCAATCCCCAGTCTGTGTCTCCCTCTCTCTCTCCCCTACCCAATCCACAGTCTGTCTCTCCCTCTCTCTCTCTCTCTCTCTCTCTCCCCTACCCAATCTCCAGTCTGTCCCTCTCTCTCTCTCTCTCTCTCTCTCTCTCTCTCTCTCTCTCTCCCCTACCCAATCTCCAGTCTGTCTCTCCCTCTCTCTCTCTCTCCCCTACCCAATCCCCAGTCTGTCTCTCTCTCTCTCTCGCTCCCGCCGTCACAGCCCCAGTCTGTCTCTCTCTCTCCCGTCACAGCCCCAGTCTGTCTCTCTCTCTCCCGTCACAGCCCCAGTCTGTCTCTCTCTCTCTCTCTCCCGTCACAGCCCCAGTCTGTCCCTCGCTCTCTCCCGTCACAGCCCCAGTCTGTCCCTCGCTCTCTCCCGTCACAGCCCCAGTCTGTCCCTCGCTCTCTCCCGTCACAGCCCCAGTCTGTCTCTCTCTCTCTCCCGTCACAGCCCCAGTCTGTCTCTCTCTCTCTCCCCCGTCACAGCCCCAGTCTGTCTCTCTCTCTCTCCCGTCACAGCCCCAGTCTGTCTCTCTCTCTCTCCCGTCACAGCCCCAGTCTGTCTCTCTCTCTCTCCCGTCACAGCCCCAGTCTGTCTCTCTCTCTCTCCCGTCACAGCCCCAGTCTGTCTCTCTCTCTCTCCCGTCACAGCCCCAGTCTGTCTCTCTCTCTCTCCCGTCACAGCCCCAGTCTGTCTCTCTCTCTCTCCCGTCACAGCCCCAGTCTGTCTCTCTCTCTCTCCCGTCACAGCCCCAGTCTGTCTCTCTCTCTCTCCCGTCACAGCCCCAGTCTGTCTCTCTCTCTCTCCCGTCACAGCCCCAGTCTGTCTCTCTCTCTCTCCCGTCACAGCCCCAGTCTGTCTCTCTCTCTCTCCCGTCACAGCCCCAGTCTGTCTCTCTCTCTCTCCCGTCACAGCCCCAGTCTGTCTCTCTCTCTCTCCCGTCACAGCCCCAGTCTGTCTCTCTCTCTCTCCCGTCACAGCCCCAGTCTGTCTCTCTCTCTCTCCCGTCACAGCCCCAGTCTGTCTCTCTCTCTCCCGTCACAGCCCCAGTCTGTCTCTCTCTCTCTCCCGTCACAGCCCCAGTCTGTCTCTCTCTCTCTCCCGTCACAGCCCCAGTCTGTCTCTCTCTCTCTCCCGTCACAGCCCCAGTCTGTCTCTCTCTCTCTCCCGTCACAGCCCCAGTCTGTCTCTCTCTCTCTCCCGTCACAGCCCCAGTCTGTCTCTCTCTCTCTCCCGTCACAGGCCCAGTCTGTCTCTCTCTCTCTCCCGTCACAGCCCCAGTCTGTCTCTCTCTCTCTCCCGTCACAGCCCCAGTCTGTCTCTCTCTCTCTCCCGTCACAGCCCCAGTCTGTCTCTCTCTCTCTCCCGTCACAGCCCCAGTCTGTCTCTCTCTCTCTCCCGTCACAGCCCCAGTCTGTCTCTCTCTCTCTCCCGTCACAGCCCCAGTCTGTCTCTCTCTCTCTCTCCCGTCACAGCCCCAGTCTGTCTCTCTCTCTCTCTCCCGTCACAGCCCCAGTCTGTCTCTCTCTCTCTCTCCCGTCACAGCCCCAGTCTGTCTCTCTCTCTCTCTCCCGTCACAGCCCCAGTCTGTCTCTCTCTCTCTCTCTCTCTCTCTCCCGTCACAGCCCCAGTCTGTCTCTCTCTCTCCCGTCACAGCCCCAGTCTGTCTCTCTCTCTCCCGTCACAGCCCCAGTCTGTCTCTCTCTCTCTCTCCCGTCACAGCCCCAGTCTGTCTCTCTCTCTCTCTCCCGTCACAGCCCCAGTCTGTCTCTCTCTCTCTCTCCCGTCACAGCCCCAGTCTGTCTCTCTCTCTCTCCCGTCACAGCCCCAGTCTGTCTCTCTCTCTCTCTCTCTCCCGTCACAGCCCCAGTCTGTCTCTCTCTCTCTCCCGTCACAGCCCCAGTCTGTCTCTCTCTCTCTCCTGTCACAGCCCCAGTCTGTGTCTCTCTCTCTCTCCCGTCACAGCCCCAGTCTGTCTCTCTCTCTCCCGTCACAGCCCCAGTCTGTCTCTCTCTCTCTCTCTCTCTCCCCCCGCCGTCACAGCCCCAGTCTGTCTCTCTCTCTCTCTCGCTCTCCCCCCGCCGTCACAGCCCCAGTCTGTCTCTCTCTCTCTCTCCCCTACCCAATCCCCAGTCTGTCTCTCCCTCTCTCTCTCTCTCTCTCTCTCCCCTACCCAATCCCCAGTCTGTCTCTCCCTCTCTCTCTCTCTCTCTCTCTCTCCCCTACCCAATCCCCAGTCTGTCTCTCCCTCTCTCTCTCTCTCTCCCCTACCCAATCCCCAGTCTGTCTCTCCCTCTCTCTCTCTCTCCCCTCCCCAATCCCCAGTCTGTCTCTCCCTCTCTCCCCTCCCCCTCTCTCTCCCCTCCCCAATCCCCAGTCTGTCTCTCCCTCTCTCCCCTCCCCCTCTCTCTCCCCTCCCCAATCCCCAGTCTGTCCCTCCCTCTCTCCCCTCCCCCTCTCTCTCCCCTCCCCAATCCCCAGTCTGTCTCTCCCTCTCTCCCCTCCCCAATCCCCAGTCTGTCTCTCCCTCTCTCCCCTCCCCAATCCCCAGTCAGTCTCTCCCTCTCTCTCTCCCCTCCCCAAACTGTCTCTCCCTCTCTCCCCTCCCCAATCCCCAGTCTGTCTCTCTCTCTCTCCCCCCGCCGTCACAGCCCCAGTCTGTCTCTCTCTCTCTCTCCCCCCCCGCCGTCACAGCCCCAGTCTGTCTCTCTGTCTCTCTCTCTCCCGTCACAGCCCCAGTCTGTCTCTCTGTCTCTCTCTCTCCCGTCACAGCCCCAGTCTGTCTCTCTGTCTCTGTCTCTCTCCCGTCACAGCCCCAGTCTGTCTCTCTGTCTCTCTCTCCCGTCACAGCCCCAGTCTGTCTCTCTGTCTCTCTCTCTCTCCCGTCACAGCCCCAGTCTGTCTCTCTGTCTCTCTCTCTCCCGTCACAGCCCCAGTCTGTCTCTCTGTCTCTCTCTCTCCCGTCACAGCCCCAGTCTGTCTCTCTGGCTCTCTCTCTCTCCCCCTCTCTCTCTCTCTCCCCTACCCTATCCCCAGTCTGTCTCCCCCTCTCTCTCTCTCTCCCCTACCCAATCCCCAGTCTGTCTCTCCCTCTCCCCTACCCAATCCCCAGTCTGTCTCTCCCTCTCTCTCTCTCCCCGACCCAATCCCCAGTCTGTCTCTCTCTCTCTCCCCTACCCAATCCCCAGTCTGTCTCTCTCTCTCCCCTACCCAATCCCCAGTCTGTCTCTCCCGCTCTCTCTCTCCCCTACCCAATCCCCAGTCTGTCTCTCCCTCTCTCTCCCCTACCCAATCCCCAGTCTGTGTCTCCCTCTCTCTCTCCCCTACCCAATCCTCAGTCTGTCTCTCCCTCTCTCTCTCTCTCCCCCACCCAATCTCCAGTCTGTCTCTCCCTCTCTCTCTCTCTCTCCCCCACCCAATCTCCAGTCTGTCTCTCCCTCTCTCTCTCTCTCTCCCCCACCCAATCTCCAGTCTGTCTCTCCCTCTCTCTCTCTCTCTCCCCGACCCAATCCCCAGTCTGTCTCTCCCTCTCTCTCTCTCCCCTACCCAATCCCCAGTCTGTCTCTCCCTCTCTCTCTCTCCCCTACCCAATCCCCAGTCTGTCTCTCCCTCTCTCTCTCTCCCCTACCCAATCCCCAGTCTGTCTCTCCCTCTCTCTCTCTCCCCTACCCAATCCCCAGTCTGTCTCTCCCTCTCTCTCTCTCCCCTACCCAATCCCCAGTCTGTCTCTCCCTCTCTCTCTCTCTCTCCCCGACCCAATCCCCAGTCTGTCTCTCCCTCTCTCTCTCTCTCTCCCCGACCCAATCCCCAGTCTGTCTCTCTCTCTCTCTCTCTCTCTCTCTCTCTCTCCCCTACCCAATCCCCAGTCTGTCTCTCTCTCTCTCTCTCTCTCCCCTACCCAATCCCCAGTCTGTCTCTCCCTCTCTCTCTCTCTCTCCCCTACCCAATCCCCAGTCTGTCTCTCCCTCTCTCTCTCTCTCTCTCCCCTACCCAATCCCCAGTCTGTCTCTCCCTCTCTCTCTCTCTCTCCCGTACCCAATCCCCAGTCTGTCTCTCCCTCTCTCTCTCCCCTACCCAATCCCCAGTCTGTCTCTCCCTCTCTCTCTCCCCTACCCAATCCCCAGTCTGTCTCTCCCTCTCTCTCTCCCCTACCCAATCCCCAGTCTGTCTCTCCCTCTCTCTCTCCCCTACCCAATCCCCAGTCTGTCTCTCCCTCTCTCTCTCCCCTACCCAATCCCCAGTCTGTCTCTCCCTCTCTCTCTCCCCTACCCAATCCCCAGTCTGTCTCTCCCTCTCTCTCTCCCTCTCCCCAACCCCCAGTCTGTCTCTCCCTCTCTCTCTCCCTCTCCCCAACCCAGTCCCCAGTCCGTCTCTCCCTCTCCCCTACCCAGTCCCCAGTCTGTCTCTCCCTCTCCCCTACCCAATCCCCAGTCTGTCTCTCCCTCTCCCCTACCCAATCCCCAGTCTGTCTCTCCCTCTCCCCTACCCAATCCCCAGTCTGTCTCTCCCTCTCCCCGACCCAATCCCCAGTCTGTCTCTCCCTCTCCCCTACCCAATCCCCAGTCTGTCTCTCCCTCTCCCCTACCCAATCCCCAGTCTGTCTCTCCCTCTCCCCTACCCAATCCCCAGTCTGTCTCTCCCTCTCCCCTACCCAATCCCCAGTCTGTCTCTCCCTCGCCCCTACCCAATCCCCAGTCTGTCTCTCCTTCTCCCCTACCCAATCCCCAGTCTGTCTCTCTGTCTCTCTCTCTCTCCCGTCACAGCCCCAGTCTGTGTCTCTCTCTCCCGTCACAGCCCCAGTCTGTCTCTCTGGCTCTCTCTCTCTCCCCCTCTCTCTCTCTCTCCCCTACCCAATCCCCAGTCTGTCTCCCCCTCTCTCTCTCTCTCCCCTACCCAATCCCCAGTCTGTCTCTCCCTCTCCCCTACCCAATCCGCAGTCTGTCTCTCCCTCTCTCTCTCTCCCCGACCCAATCCCCAGTCTGTCTCTCTCTCTCCCCCCTACCCAATCCCCAGTCTGTCTCTCTCTCTCCCCTACCCAATCCCCAGTCTGTCTCTCCCTCTCTCTCTCGCCTACCCAATCCCCAGTCTGTCTGTCTCTCTCTCTCTCTCTCTCTCTCTCTCTCTCTCTCCCCTACCCAATCTCCAGTCTGTCTCTCCCTCTCTCTCTCTCTCTCTCTCTCCCCTACTCAATCCCCAGTGTGTCTCTCCCTCTCTGTCTCTCTCCCCTACCCAATCCCCAGTCTGTCTCTCCCTCTCTGTCTCTCTCCCCTACCCAATCCCCAGTCTGTCTCTCCCTCTCTCCCCTACCCAATCCCCAGTCTGTCTCTCCCTCTCTCTCTCTCTCTCCCCCCTACCCAATCCCCAGTCTGTCTCTCCCTCTCTCTCTCTCTCTCTCTCTCTCTCTCCCCTACCCAATCCCCAGTCTGTCTCTCCCTCTCTCTCTCTCTCTCTCCCCCACCCAATCCCCAGTCTGTCTCTCCCTCTCTCTCTCTCCCCTACCCAATCCCCAGTCTGTCTCTCCCTCTCTCTCTCTCTCCCCTACCCAATCCCCAGTCTGTCTCTCCCTCTCTCTCTCTCTCTCCCCTACCCAATCCCCAGTCTGTCTCTCCCTCTCTCTCTCTCTCCCCTACCCAATCCCCAGTCTGTCTCTCCCTCTCTCTCTCTCTCCCCTACCCAATCCCCAGTCTGTCTCTCCCTCTCTCTCTCTCTCTCCCCTACCCAATCCCCAGTCTGTCTCTCCCTCTCTCTCTCTCTCCCCTACCCAATCCCCAGTCTGTCTCTCCCTCTCTCTCTCTCTCTCCCGTACCCAATCCCCAGTCTGTCTCTCCCTCTCTCTCTCCCCTACCCAATCCCCAGTCTGTCTCTCCCTCTCTCTCTCCCCTACCCAATCCCCAGTCTGTCTCTCCCTCTCTCTCTCCCCTACCCAATCCCCAGTCTGTCTCTCCCTCTCTCTCTCCCCTACCCAATCCCCAGTCTGTCTCTCCCTCTCTCTCTCCCCTACCCAATCCCCAGTCTGTCTCTCCCTCTCTCTCTCCCTCTCCCCAACCCCCAGTCTGTCTCTCCCTCTCTCTCTCCCTCTCCCCAACCCAGTCCCCAGTCCGTCTCTCCCTCTCCCCTACCCAGTCCCCAGTCTGTCTCTCCCTCTCCCCTACCCAATCCCCAGTCTG